>NC_134327.1:11645206-11652706 GCF_964195595.1 Calonectris borealis | reverse complement strand
TTCTTTTTTTTTTTTTTTCTTTAAATATAAAAACCAAAAAGCTCTAACTGATCACCTGAATCGACCTGTGATAAGCTCTAAGGAGAGGAAGAGCCGCTCTCCGGCTGTGCCACCGCCTCCCGCGGGCTTGCGGGAATGGCGAGGGTGGGGCGAGCGGGGAAGCGCTTCCCCCCGTTTCTCACGGGTGACGGGGGTGGGGGGTGTCGGTGTCGTTCTCGGGTGTTTTTATTTTTGCTTTTTTTTGTTCTTTTTTAGTTTTTCTCCGCCCGGTCAGTCCATGTCCACCTCCTCGCCGTCGGCGGGGCCGCAGTCCGATCTGTCCCTGGCTGTGCTGGCGTCCCGCGCCCGGATCGGCGATTTGGGCCGGGGGAAGCTGCCGCCCTCCGCGGGGGCGGCCGCCGCCGGGTCACCGTGCGCAGCCGCGGAGCGGGGCGAAGCGCCGGCCGGCGGGGGGGGCACCAGCCCCGCCGCCGCCGAGTCCGTGGAGCCGGGGCCAGGCTGGGCACCGGTGGGCGGCGGCTCCGCGCTGCAGCCGGGCGGGCCGGGGTTGGTGGCGGGCAGCGGGGAGTCCCGGGGGGGCTGACCGGCCTCGGGGCCCGGGCTGGCCTTGAGGGCGGTCTGCGGGACGAGGAAACCCAGGGGCTGGGTGATGGGGTAGAGCAAGAAGTGTCCTTTGCCGATGAGGGTGCGGGGAGCGCAGGGTGGGAGGCTGGGGAAGTCCGGGGCGGCTTTGCGGCGGGGGGGCGAGTCGGAGAGGAGGCTCTCCACGCTGAAGGGGTTGAGCTTGTGGAAGCTGCCGGCGCCGCGGGCCCCCCCCGCGCCTCCGCTGCCGTCCCCCGACGGGGCGGCCGCGCAGTCCTTGTCGGGCGGGCGCTGGAGCCGCCCGCTCCCGCTTCTTTGGCTGGGGTAGAAGGGCTCTGCCGTCTGGTCGCAGGTGCCGGGGGGCGGCTCGGAGGGGGCGGCGGCGGCGGGGGGCGGCGGGTGGTGCGGCGGGGGCTGCCCGCGGGGCTTGGCCTCGGGCGGGGCGGGCGAGAGGCCCCCCCCGCCACCGCTGTCGCTGTCGGAGCTGGGCGTGCTGTGCAGGGAGAGGCCGCTGGGCGAGTGCAGGTGGCGGCTTTGGCTTTTGAGGAGCTTCTTCTCGTGCTTGCGCTTCTTCTTCTCCATCTTCTCCAGCTCCTTGCGGGCGATCTCCTCGGGGTCCATGGGTTCCCCGCTGCACGTCGTGGGGTGGGAGTTGTGAGCCGGCCGCCCCGGGCCCTTCTTCGTGTTCTCTTTCTTTCTCCATTTGGCCCGGCGGTTTTGGAACCAGACCTACACACCGAACAACGAGAAGCAATTAACACCTAGCGCACCGGCCCCCCCCGGTGGCCAGGGCAGGGGGGAGGGAGAAGCGCAGCTCAGGCCTCCCCCGTCCACCCTTCGAGGTGCCGGCAGGCCCCATCCACAGGACCGGGCGTCTGCGAGACGGAGAGAGCAAGGGAGGGGGCAGGAAGAGATATCCTCGCTTCTTTAACAGGGTAGGAAAAAAAAAAAAGCAAGGGGGGGTGCACACTCACGCACACACACGCTGCACCCTGCCCGCACCGGCGCCGCGGGGAGGGGAAGGGATAACACGGCCCCCCGACTCTTCCCCACAGCCGGGGGGTGCAGAAGCACCAGCCGGAGCACCGGCCTGCGGGGCCGGGCCCGATCCCTCCGCGGCAGCACGCGAAATGCAATAAAACTCAGCACAATAAGGTGGCCAAAGGTAGGGGCGGCGGAAGGGGGGGGTGTCGCCTCGCCCGGGCGGACCAGGGTCTGGGCCTCCTGCCCGTCCCGGGCGCCGGAGCAGAGGGGTTGGATCAGCCCAAAAATGGGGTTTAGTTGGGTTTATTATAGGAGGGGAAAAACAATTTAAATTAAATCCTCTCTGCTCCGGCGGTTCCCCGGCGGCCGCGCAGCCCGCGGGGCTCACGACTCCCCTCCGCGCCTGCGGGGCTTCGGCCCATCGCGGCTGCTGGCAGCGCCGGTTCCCGGCCGGAGCCAGCGGCTGCGTTTAGTGCCGGAGCACAACCACAGATCGGCAGCACCGCAGGGATTTCGGTGACCCGATCCCGGCTCCTTCTCCCTGGCCGGGCCCCGGCCACCCCCGGGGAAGCCCCACAGGCTCCCGAGCCCCCGGGCACGGCGGAGAAGATGCTCTCGGAGCCGGCGCGGGGAGGGAAAGGCGGCTCGGAAAGGCACCGTGAGACAAAGCTGATGGAGGAATCACGGCAAACGGCTTCAGCTCATCCCGGGGGGAACGTCCCCACCGCCCGAGACGGGTTTAAGGACGCATTCCCCGCACACGCAGCCCACGCGAAGCCGCCCAGCCGCCCCGCACGGCCGCGGGCTCCCGGCCGGAGCAGCCCGGCAGGACGCGGAGCTCGGCCTTGCCGCCCGCTCGCAGCCACCACAGCATAAAACAGCACCTGGAGATCCAACAGCCAGCCCGCATCACACCCGCACCCCCCGATTCATTTCCCAATTTTGGTTGTTTTTTTTTTTTCCCAAGATCAATTGAAACAAATAGGTCGTTCCCTTCCCCATCCCGCACGACCGAGGGCCTGGTAGTTCGTTAAAATTAAGTTTTGCAAGTTCCACACGCTCTCGATGCGCCTACGAGCTTTATTGACATTCTCCAGCGTACCCTGGCCCGTGATTAAGCCTCATATTTGCATGCTAATTTTTCGCCCTTGGCTCATTTAAGAAAAATGTTTACAGTGGAAAAATATATATATATAAAAAAAAGGTTTAGGGAAGCCAGACTGGGATGCCACTCTTCGGGGCTCGTTTGCAAGATTAAAAAAAAAAAAAAAAAGGAAAAAGAAAAGGAATAATGATAAGAAAACAAACCAGCAAGGACCGGTGCAAGGCAGGGAAACAAAAGGAGAGGACCGGGAGGAGCGGGGCTGCGGGCCCGAGCGCGCAGGGCCCGTCCCGGAGCGGGGCTGCGGATCCGGCGGGGCCCCCCCGGGGACCGCTCGGCGCAGGGAGAGGGCAGGGGAGGAGGGGGGGACGGGACACGGTTTTTACCTGCACTCTGGACTCCACCAAGTCCAGCCTGAGAGCCAGAGCCTCTCGCATAAACACGTCCGGGTAATGACTCTCATTAAACGCCTTTTCCAGCTCCTCGAGCTGCCAGCCAGTAAAATTGGTGCGGGTTCGTCTTCTTTTACAGCCAGGACTTTCTTTGTCCGGGTCACCCGAGTCTGAAAAAGCAGAAATACCCTCAGCTCCCTGGAAGACAGGCCTTCTTCCCCCCCTCCCTGCCATTCACAGGAGCCTTTTAACTTTTGTGCTCGACAGCGTTGATAAAAGAGCGGGATTATACACACACCTGCGCTAAAAATGGGGAGGAACCCGATCTGCCCTCGCCTCCTCCGAAAATGTACTTTACAGAACATTTATTCCTGAAGGAAGCTCTCCACAGGCACTCAGCTGGCAGAGAGAGAGAGAGAAGTTCCAATATTTGCTCCAGCCACCAAAGGTTTCATTAAAAAAAAAAAATTTAAAAGCCCCCCCCCTTTCCCTTCCCCAGCCCCCCCCCCCGGAGCACCTGCGTGGGCCGCAGCTCACGGTCCCACGCGGAGCCCCGAGGGCAGGGCGGGCCCCGGGCCTCCCGCAGACCCCCGAGCAGGGGCGGGCGTGGGGCTGGGGTGCTCGCGGCCTCTCCGGGTACGTACGTCTCCAGGTTGGGGATTTACAGCCCTAGCTGCACCTCTCCTAACGTTTTTCCGCCGGGTGTGGAAATTAATAATAATAACAACAACAAGAATTTTTATTTAGTTGAGGTGCAGAGGGGGGCTGCTCCAGGATTAATAAAAAGGATGTTGGGGCGACGGAGTGTTTTAATAGCTGAACAATAGCGGTGCCACAGGCCGGTGGGGAGGGAAGGAGAGCGCTTCCCTTTGGTTAAATCGTTTTAAAAAAAAAATAATTACCGCTCTTCATTCCCCAAACTCCAGCGATTCCCATTATTATTTTCACATTTTTTTTTAACCGTACGCTCCGAGCCCCCACCCCAGAGACGAACTTTGGGGGAAGGCACCGGGCCGGGCCCGCTATTGTTCAGGGTACACGCGTGGCCCCACGCCGGTAGGAACGGGGGATGCTCCCGGCGTTTGGCCCGGGGCCCCGCGCCCCGTCCGCCCCCTTGGGGGGGCCCAGCACAGCCGCCCCCCTTCTCCAGGCACCCCAATACCCGCAGCTGGGGATGCAGGGCGGGGGTGGGGGGGGGTGCGGTGCTTTCCTTCCTCCGCGCTGACACGCTCCGGGCGGGGAGCGGCGATCGGGGTGGGGGTGTGTGGGGGGGGACGGGGCCGCTCCTACCTGCGAGCTTGAAGGGCTGGCTGTCCCCGCTCACCCCGCAGCCGGAGGGGATGAGCGGCGCCGGGTTGACCACGGAGGCGGCGCAGGAGCCGCTCAGTAATCCATCGATGGAGAAGGGGACGGAGGCGGCCGCCGACTGCAGCTGGTGCCCGGCCAGCTCATAGACGTGGTGGTGACCGAGCGGGTAAGGGAAACCCACCATACCCCCGAACTGGGCATGGGGATGCTCCAGGATGCGGCTGTCCATCATGGGGGCGGCTCTAGCGCGGGGGGTGCCGGCGGGGCTGGGGGCGCTGGCGGCGGGGCGGCTGGGGCCGGGGGTGCTGCTGCCGGAGGAGGAGGAGGCGGCGCGGCGAGGGGCTCATGCTGCAGGGCGCCCGGGCGCTTTAACTTTATCAACATCAGGCTCCCAATAATTAGCTCAGGCTGGGGGAATTTGGGACCAATAAGAAACGTTAATCGGTCCTGACGTCAGAGACGTGCCAGTGTGGGGAGCAAACGTTTTCCATATCGATTGCTAATTATACCTGACATCCAGCCTCAATAAACAATATCAGAGCTGTCACAACAAGACAAGGGGGGCTTTGATACGAACTCCAGCCCGAGGAGGGCGGCGGGGGCCGGGCGGGCAGGGGGGGTGCGGGGGGGGCCGGAGGGGAACTCACGGATCTGCCTGATACCCGGTTAAATACTGAACAGCCGGAGTTACACACACACAGCCTCCCCCCCCACCCCTCCAACCCAGCCTCTTCCCCCTTGTCCCCTCCCCTCTCCAAATCACTAATAGATTTCCCTTTAAAACATTCACCAGCGTGTTGTGGGGATTTTTCACCAGAAATGCTCTACTCTCTGAACCTTTAAAGTGATGTTGCTCCAATTACAGAGAGACATTGAGCGGCAAATAGACTGATCCAATAATAGGAGATTCATCATCCGCTCTTTCCAGAGCTGTCACATTGAATTTAAAACTACAAGCCTTTTCATCTCCTCTCCGGCTCTATAACAGGGGAGAGGGGAGGGGGGCAGAGGGAAAAAATGGGGGGGGGGGGGGAGGAAAAAAAAAAAAGGGAAGAGCCGTTCGCGGCGTTTAGAAGGAGATTTGAGCATATCAATCGAAATCATAATTAATGCAATCTCCTATCGATTCGGCCACGGACACCCCCCTCCCCAGCAGCAACCACAACCCTTGAATTGTGAGCGCAGCCACAACGGGGAGCAGCCTCTGTTCGCTAAAGAGGAGGCCAAAAAAAATTAAAAAAAAAAGAAAAGAAAAGAAAAGAAAACCCAAATAAAGTTCCCATCCCTCCCCTTTTACCATCGCCCCCCCCCCGCCCCCGCGCAGGAAAAGCAGCCCATCCCACACCCCGCGCTTCGCCCCGCCAGTCATTAACAGCTTCCAAACAGCCGCCAAATTTGTTCTAATTAAATTACGTCCCCATAGAAGTTTTCACCCAAATAAAATACCGATGGGTTCCCCCGGTTAGTAATTAAAGGGACGGTTCTCCGGCACAGCGCGGGGCTGGGGACCCCCAGTTTTGTGCCCTCTCCCGCAGAGCCTGGTGAGAGAAACCCCTTCCAAGCTCCTACGAGGGAGGAAGGGGGGGATGCTTTCCGCCCCCTCCCATCCCGAGCCCGCCGGGGCCGGAGCTCTCGGTCCCGTGGGCCGGGGGGGACCCAGCCCCGCGCCCCCCAGGACAGCTCCCCCCGGCCGGCCCCGGCCACCGGGAAGGTGGGAAGGAAAGAGGAGCGCAGGGAGAAGCAGCGTTTGCGTTTAACAAAGAGGAGAGAGAGAAAAAGAGCCGGGCTGGAAAATCAAACAGGGGAAACTCTTTAAATCTTCCTGGGAGGTTCGTGCGGAATTAAACCCTTCGAGTCGGGGGGGCGGGCAGGGTGGGGAGAGAAAGGGAAAAAAATAAGAATAAATAGGAAGGGAAAAGGGGAGAGAGAGAGCGGAAGGGGAAAGAGGGAAAGCCACTTTATCTCTGGAAAACATACAAATAGATTTTCCAGTTATAAAATATCCAGTCAAGATGATACATTTCCTAGTGCTGGCTTGCGTGGGCATGAGAGAGGGGGAAGCTAAAATTGAAATAAAAAGGAAGTCGAGTCTCTAATCTATGTTGTCTGTCCGGAGCTGTATTTATTCACCTAATTGAATGCCATACAATATACTGCTGTATTATTGCTGTTCCCTCCCTCCCTCCTATAGATTAGTTTAATTATGGTCTCCCTGCCTCTGCTTAGAGCTAAAAGGTAGCTTGAATTTGGACTACGCAGCCCTAACAGAAATAAGAAAATGATGGGGTTGGTATTAATTCTGGGGTCAAGGGCTTCACTTTTCACCATAATTTAATTTCTTTCTCTATAAATACTAAATGTAAACTGTGTCCACTGGACCAAATTTTGCCTGTAGCAATAAATGCCTCATTTTCTGTCGGATTTCAGGAGAGGAATGCGAGGGGGACGTGTTTCTGAATACAGAATGGTAATCAATCCAGCCCAGAATAAGAGAGGGGGGACTTTTCTCTCTCTCTCTCTCTTTATTATAATGAATTAATTCGACTTTATTTATCCCATTTTCTGGAGCTGACAGAATGTTAATTTGAGTTGAAATTTCTCTCGCCTCTCACTCCCTGACCCCTGGCCTCCAGATTGGCGTGTTGTAATAACCTGAATCTTTCAACAGAAGCCCTGATAATTGTTACCTTATTAGCATGCAAATTGTTTAATTAATATTATTATGGAGAAGCATACAATCCGTCCGTCACTTGACCTCAAGTGCAAGTCCACGTAGTAAGCGGCTCTGTGCATTTCAATGTGCACATTTAAAATCGACTTCTGTTTTAATGTTTCTAGGATCCTTGTCGAGCTTCTAAAAATCTCTCTTAAAGTGTTTGAGAGGAGCTTTCATGGGGGCGGGAGGCTTTTGATGGCTCTCGGCCTTGATATCTCTTTATATTGCTCTCCATCTAAAACACAAATTATAGAAGCCGTTTTCTTCTTCTTCGTCTTTCTTTTTTTATTTTTGAACATCAAAATTTAATAATTGCTTCCTTGTCAATTGCTGCTTCTTTAAAGGCACCCCCTTCAATCCGGAGAGCTGTTCCTCCAGCCAAACACTCGCACCAGCTCAATGAAAAGCAGCCCTTG